>NC_080388.1:27603587-27607204 GCF_028751815.1 Salvia miltiorrhiza | reverse complement strand
CTTGTCCTTGTTCTATTTTTGAACAGTTGTGTTCTTTCTCTAAGTACAAGTTTTAGGTCTATTGTTAAGGGGGAATAGTATTCACCCTGTTTTAGAACTTGTGCTCTGAGTTCAGTCTTTTTCTTGAGAACTGTTGTGTGGTTTTGGCATCATCAAAAAGGGGAAATTGTTGGGAACTTAATGGAATATCCTAATCCTTGTTTTGATGATACCAAAATCCATAGGTTTCATTTGTAATAGACTAGAACTGCTCGAACTCAAGTGTTAGAGTTCTTTTTCTAGTTTAGTTGCTGCTGAAGACTGAAGACTGAAGAAAAGGACTGAAGACTGAAGACTGAAGTTACCGACTGAAGCAACAGTCGAAGAATCAGTCTTGAACTGATTACTTAATGCGAGCCACGTGGAATCAGCGGACTGATACTAAAGTCAAGTATCAGTTAAACATTCTTCCTCGACTGAACCTCCAACGTTCAAAGGAAGCCACGTACTCCAGAAGTACAGCCGCATTAAATGCAGAGATCTCAGGATCGTCCTTTCTCTGCAGAGGTCATTCCTATTTGGTGACTACTTTATCAGAGACGTCGCATCTCCTGCTCTTCAACATAGCCGTTCTCACCAAACAAGGAACCTCGAAGATTGAAGTCTCAGCCCAAGTTCAAATTACTCTCTAACGGAAGAAATCTTGAAAACCTTCTCCGCCAATGGATCTATTCAAGACTTCTCCTATAAATAGCGCTCGAGGATCACTTCAATCTTCACCGATTCAACATATAAGCTGAAGCTCTGCCAAAATTGCTTCTCAGCCAAAGCTCAAATTCTCCAAAGCTTGAATCGAAGAAGAGAATCCCAAAGCCAAAAATCAGTCACTGCTGATTACATAAATTCTCTTAGACCTTAGGCAAACCTTGATTATCCAAAGCCTAGGTCAAACTAACTCCAAAGAACTTGTTCTTTGAAGTTCAGTTGGCAAGATTTCAAACCTCCCTTCGACCGATAGAATCGAGTGTTTGAGTTGCAAAGGAGTTCAGGAAGGTACTCTGTCTCCGTGAGGTCCTAGTGCCAGTTCGTGCTAGGAGTGAGAAATCCAACAAGGTGTGTTGGTACTGAAGATTGGATCTTCAGTTGTTTCGGTTGTGTGCACCCGCAAGCACACGTTTCGGTTTGCTGTGCACCCGTAAGCACGAGCATCGGTTTGCAGTGCACCCGTAAGCACTTGCAGAGTGAAGTTGTTGGTCTGATCAACCGACCGTGGATGTAGGAAGTGTTTTCTGAACCACGTAAAAATCTCTGTGTTATTTACAGCTTTCAGTATTTAATTTCTTACTTGTGCTCTTCCTCTCTTCAACTGAAAACTGATTAATTGCAAAGAGAAACTTAAGACTAACAACGTGCTCAACCCAAAAGGCTATTGCGAAACAAAAGTTTTCCGCTGCGTGTGTTATCAGTCTGACTGACCTGTCCTCTGATAGTCAGTGAGATTTATAACATCTCTGTTTATCAAACTCGACTGAAGCCTTACGTGCATCAGTTAAGTTCTTGTGACTTAACTGATAACTCCTTACTGATGAGTCTTTCAGTATCAGTCGTCAACCCTGTTTTGGTCAAAACCTTTTTCAGTAAACAAGATTCTGAGTTTGTGTTTGTAGTTTCGTTTTTAATCTCTGTATTGAGATCTTGACAAAAATAGTCTATAGGTGTATTCCCCCCATACACCTATTCGAGACCCTCTGGACCTAACAATTCGAAAATACCATGAAAAATAAAAATCAAACCTTGAGAAAAAAAATTGGATTTTGTACTTGATTCGAAATTACCTTGAAAATAATAAAAATCAAAGCTTGAGAGAAAAAAAAAATTCACCCCCTTAAGGGACATGGGGGAATCGAACCTCTAACCTATGGTGTTGGGAACCTTGTGGAATATCCTAACCCTTGTTTTGATGATACCAAAATTCATAGGACTTAAATGTAATAGACTAGAATCATTTTTGAACTCAAGTGTTAGAGTTCGTTTCTAGTTTAGTTGCGGTGTCAAAGACTGAAGACTGAAGACTGAAGAACGAAGACTGCAGTTACCAACTGAAGTATCAGTTGAAGAATCATTATTTAATGCGCGCCATGGACTGATACTAAAGTCAAGTATCAGTTGAACATTCCTCCTAGGACTGATCTTCCAACGTTCAGAGGAAGCCACGTACGCTCAAGTACAGCCGCATTAAATGCAGAGATATCTCAATATCTTATCTCTGCAGAGGTAATTCCTATATGGTGGTTACTTTTCAGAGATGTCACATCTCCTGTCCATCAAAGAGAGCCGTTTCCACACAGACAAGGAACCTCGAAGATTGAAGCCTCAGCCCAAATTCGAATTGCTCTCCAACGGAAGAAATCTTGAGGACGATTTACGCCAACGGATCTATTCAAGAGTTCTCCTACAAATAAGCGCCTCGAGGATCACTTCAATCTTCACCGATTCAACGACATAAGCTGAAGCTCTGCCGAAATAGCTACTCAGCCTAAAGCTTAAACTGCCCAAAGCTTGAATCGAAGAAGAGAATTCCAAAGCCAAAATCAGTCACTGCTGATTACATACATTCTCTTAGACCCTAGGCATATATTCTGTGTACCCAGAAGCCAAAGGTCAAACTTGCTTCAAAGAACTCGTTCTTTGTAAGTATAGTTGGCACTCGTTTAAACCTCTCCCCCATAAGAGTGTTTGAGTGACTCGGAGTTTCAGAAGGTGTTCTGAACTCTGATAGGGAAGTCTGAGCACGAGGTGTGCTTAGCAAGGAAATCCTGCGCGAGCTGTGTAGGTGCTGAAATCCTGCGCGAGGTGTGTAGGTGCTGAAGAGAGAGTTTATCTTCAGTTCACGGTTTGCAGTGCACCAGGGAAGCACTTGCGGAGTGGATTGTTGGCCTGATCAACCAGCCGTGGATGTAGGAAAGAGTTTTTCCGAACCACGTAAAAGTCTCTATGTTATTTACAGCTTTCAGTTTTACATTCATAACTGTGTTATTTCAATTGATAAAACTGAATGCTGACTAACTGAAAAGAGAAACCTTAATCCAACTATCTGCTCCACCGAGGCTATTCGAAACTAAGTTTAATTTCCGCTGCGTATGATATCAATCTGACTTACTATCCTCTGATAGTAACGAAGAGAGATATCATCTTCATCTTTGCAAACACGACTGAAGCCCTTACGTGGATCAGTTAAGTTCCAGTGACTTAACTGATAACTCTTTACTGAAGAGCTTTCAGTATCAGTCGTCAACCCTGTTGGTCAACACTTATTTCGGTTAAACAGGTGTCTTGTTTGCGTGTAAAGTTTCGCTTCTATCTCTGACTGAGATCCCTCTGATTGAGGTTTGTAGATAGTCATAAAAATAGCCTATAGGTGTATTCCCCCCCCATACACCTATTCGAGACCCCCCGGACCTAACAATTGGTATCAGAGCAGGTTGTTCGCAAGAACTATCTGTCTCTGACTAGTTCTACTTGAACTAGATCCTTATTAAAGGTCTCGAAAAAGTTTTACTCTTTCTTATTGTTTTGTGCTTGCTACTTGCTTTATCTGCTGTTACCTGTTCTCTCTTTTTTTGAAAAGTACGACATAT